>NW_011942160.1:4366537-4369206 GCF_000187425.2 Metarhizium robertsii ARSEF 23 | reverse complement strand
AACTACTACTATATTACTCTGAGTAATATCTAATAACTGTCAAGATAGCACCTATAATACCTACTTTATCTAAGGCAACTGCATCGCCAGCACCTCAGGATCTTAAACCCCAGGACCTTATAAATAAACTTATACAACTACACTAACAGGTTAAGCAACTCAGCCTAAAACGTTAAATACTTATATTAGGATAAAAAGACTTAGGAGAAATCACGAAGCCTAGAGCACTAGAACCCTATAACAGTAACCCAAGAATACTCTAAGGATTCTTAACCCAGCTTAAGGCGTACTATTAATTCTATCCAAATAAGTTAACTAATATATAAGCAAAAGTACTACATACTAAAGGATATATAACAGGCACTGCACTCACATGGTTTAAACTAATTATATAAGACTATCTTAATAACACCAGAGATAACTAGGATAACAAAACAAAAGAAATATTCACTAACTATAAAAAATTTAAAAAAGCAATCAAAAAAACATTTAGATTAACTAACAAAGTAAGGACCGTAATTATTCACATAAACTAACTCAAATAAAAAGGATCCGCATCGGATTATACAGCATATTTCAGACAAGTCACCTCAGTACTTAACTAGGAAAATAAGCCACTTATATCAGCCTTTTTTAAAGGACTAAAAGAAGAAATAAAAGACAAACTATACAGAGAAGATATACCAAACAACTTCTTAAACTATATAGTAATAGCAGTTCAAATCAATAATAAATAATATTAGTAACGCATATAAAAGTAATAAGGAAAGGGAACTTAGAATCCTACAGGAAGAAAAGAATAATAAGCAAATTAAAAGAAAAAGCAAGAAGAACCTATTGCCTATAGTCACACTCTTAACCCTAGACAAATAAAGCTTAACGCTACTAAGAAAGATAACAAAAAGGAAAAGAAATGCTATAACTACAGAAAACCAGGACATTTCGCCAATAAATGCAAGAAACCCAGGAAGGAATAAAAGCCAGTACCAGAAAGAGATAAAAAACAGCTTAACACTACTAACCAACAAAAAATCAAAGTTACCAAACCAGAGGTAGAGCACAAAAACCTAAGCTAGACCTTCTACTACAATAACAACTGCTATATCCACCTCAGTAGCAAACAAGAAACCGGATAGTTTCTAAAAGAACCTAGAAAGCCAAAAAAAACACAAAAACAAATAAATCAGGCATTAAAAATCCCGACACCACCACCACAAAAACCAAGACACAAGAAGCTACAAAAAATAACAACGCCAGAACTTAAAGAAATACGCACAGGAATTCAAGCAGTATAACAAGCAGCATAAAAGGACCTAAACGAATAATTAATAGAAAAGAGAACTCTTATAATAACAGGACAAAAAGAACTCTATAAACCAAAATCGCCAGAATACTTGGACAAAAATTCGCACTAAGAAATCCTTAATTAAGTACAACAATAAGCAGAAGTAAAGAAGGTTTAAAGGGAATAACAATATAAGGAGGAACAAGACACACAAATCCTCACCACCTTTAATAAACCTAAAGATAAAGTAAGGGAAATAAGCGTTAATAATAACTACGTAATCCTAAACACTCTAAAAGCATCCAAAGACAAGCAAAGCAAGAAAAAAACGTTTATAAGATTAACAGCCACATAAAAATAAGCTATATAATAATATTTCCCCGTACTAACAAGAAAACATTTCGTAATTCCTATTATTACAATAAACACCACCATAGTAATAGAAAACCAGACACTATAGTTTCCGGGAGGAAAAAAAGAAAATAATCCTAGACTCTCACCAGGACACACAAAACATACACGTCTAATATAAGCATCATACGCATTTATAATATACCAGGCACATTTTTAAACCAAGGCGTAATTAGATATATTCCTAATTAAGATAAGAGGATATCTAATTAAAGTACTATACTTTAAATAAGAACTCCTAGAATAAAAAGTAAAAATAATTAATAATAATCAAATAATAATCTTAGAACCTAACTTAAATATACCTATTAAATACTAAGCTTATACAAATCCTATAAACGTATATAAATCAGACACATACTAGTTACACATATATACAAAGAATAAGCAATAGTATTAATATATATATAAGGGAAAAATCCTAACACACAAAAAAGAGTTACTACTTAAGTCACCTTAATATGAAATAAAAGACTATATAGTATACCTACTACCAAATTATTCAGAACATATAGTAGATAAGGCCAGGAAATAGCATAAGTGGTAATATAAAACACTAGTAATATATAAACAGACATAGTAAGTATTAGACATACTTAAACAAAAAGACCCTAGGGGAACCACAAAATCAACATACTATAATAAGTAAAAGCTAGATAAGTAGTATAACAAACAAAAGTTTAACCCCAGATATAACAAGAAATATACAGTAAACTATAATAACCTAAGATATAAAAAGCATAGGGAAATAAAAAACCAAATCTATAACCGCCTATATTAAATATTTAATAATAGGTTTTACTTTAAGCACCCATAAAACAGAACTAAACCTATAAAATAGTACCAAGAAATAAAACAATAAATCACAGAAGAATCTATTCCAGAAAACTTAAAAAACAAGGCACGCCATCTATAAAAGGGCTACAGGCTAGCATAAAAAGAAAAACGCTAATAACACTTAATATAATCCAAG
>NW_011942160.1:4366097-4366244 GCF_000187425.2 Metarhizium robertsii ARSEF 23 | reverse complement strand
ATTATAAACATATTAGAACATAACCTAGTATTAGGGTACCTATAATTATAGGAAAGTAACCCACTAATTAACTAGAGGACAGGCTAACTAAAGGGGAATAAGACTTCAAGCTAACAGAATCAGCAAAATTCAGAAAAAAGAACAAAA
>NW_011942160.1:4365379-4365997 GCF_000187425.2 Metarhizium robertsii ARSEF 23 | reverse complement strand
AACAAAGCAATAAGATAATATTAAACGCCAAAGTCATAGGACATCATATTCGCATACTTGTGGATAATAGCGCAATAAGCAACTATATCTTACCCAGAGTTGTGAATTATTACCAACTACCATAAAAACACAAAAAGGCACTATACAAGTTAACTAATATTAAAGGAAAACTTTTTGCCTATAATAACAAAATTATTAACCAAAAAACTAATCATCTTAAAGTACAAATTCAAGGTCATTCAGAAGTAATTTAACTTAATATTATAAACATATTAGAACATAACCTAGTATTAGGGTACCTATAATTATAGGAAAGTAACCCACTAATTAACTAGAGGACAGGCTAACTAAAGGGGAATAAGACTTCAAGCTAACAGAATCAGCAAAATTCAGAAAAAAGAACAAAATTTCGTTATAACTTAGCTTATAAACAGAGTTCTAAAGAAAAGGAACCTTCAAGCAAGTTATCCAAGGACCAACAATAACAGATAAATAATACAGAGATAACAAATACAAAGAAAAGAACAATTAGATCCACTATAACAACCTTAACAGCGCTATAAACCGGAATATAAACAACAATAAATAATAAGAAAATAAAAGCTAAGATCCAAAAGG
>NW_011942160.1:4364907-4365280 GCF_000187425.2 Metarhizium robertsii ARSEF 23 | reverse complement strand
AGGATAAAAATAATAAAAATAATAAAAGCCTAATAATAAAAGAAAAAAAACTTAAGAATATCCCTAAGAAATACCAGAAATACAAAAAGTTATTCGCAAAAAAATTAAAAACCAGATTACCAGAACACAGCTAGTAGGATCATCAGATTAAACTAATAGACAAAAAGTCAACAACATTCCATAAGATTTACAACTTAAATACAAAAGAACTTAAGACGCTACAAGAATACATTAACAAAATGCTAGCAAAAAGCTACATCAAAGCATCAATATNNNGATACCTAGTTATATTTATTCTAAAAAAAAACAGAAAATTATAGTTAATAGTAGACTATTAGCAATTAAACACAATTACCATAAAAAATCAAACACT
>NW_011942160.1:4364484-4364576 GCF_000187425.2 Metarhizium robertsii ARSEF 23 | reverse complement strand
CTTCCGATCTGGACATATATACATGGTACTAAAAACGCTATAAAACGCTAAACTATTACTTAAACCAGTAAAATATAAGTTTTATACACAGG
>NW_011942160.1:4362037-4364384 GCF_000187425.2 Metarhizium robertsii ARSEF 23 | reverse complement strand
TAAAAATAATAAAAATAATAAAAGCCTAATAATAAAAGAAAAAAAACTTAAGAATATCCCTAAGAAATACCAGAAATACAAAAAGTTATTCGCAAAAAAATTAAAAACCAGATTACCAGAACACAGCTAGTAGGATCATCAGATTAAACTAATAGACAAAAAGTCAACAACATTCCATAAGATTTACAACTTAAATACAAAAGAACTTAAGACGCTACAAGAATACATTAACAAAATGCTAGCAAAAAGCTACATCAAAGCATCAATATTAAAAGCTAAATACCCAGTTATATTTGTTCTAAAGAAAAACGGAAAATTACAGTTAATAATAAACTATTAGCAATTAAACGCGATTACCATGAAAGATCAAACACTATTACCGCTTATCTCTGAACTATAAGATCAACTACATAGTATAAATTAGTTTACTATAGTAAACCTAAAAGGAGCATACAACTTAATTCAAATAAAGAAGGGTCACAAATAAATAACAGCCTTTAGAACAAAATTCAGACTATTTAAATACTTAGTCATGCCAATAGGGCTTACTAACACACTAGCAACATTCCAGAGAATAATTAACAGCGTACTATAAGAATATTTAGATAACTTCGTGGTAGTATATCTTAATAATATACTAATCTTCTTAAAAACCCTAGAAAACCACAAAGGACACGTATACACGGTACTAAAAACGCTATAAAACACTAAACTATTACTTAAACCAGCAAAATATAAGTTCTATACATAGGAAGTAAACTTCCTAGGACATATAATACAACCAAACAAGATACAAATAGAAAAGACAAAAATTAAGGCAGTAAGGAACTAGCTAACACTAAAAAATGTTAAGGATATACAAAGCTTCAAAGGCTTTGCGAACTACTACAAGAGATTTATCAAAAGCTACAGCAAAATCACAGCACCCTTAGATAAACTTACCAAAAAGGATAAGCAGTAGAATTAGAACAATAAGGCGCAATATACCTTTAATAAGATCAAAGAACTCATCATATCTAAACCTGTTTTAAAAACCTTTAATCCAGAAAAAGAAACAGAATTAAAAACCAATTTATTAGACTTTACTCTAAGAGCATAAATTAAACAATAAGATAATAACGGGAAACTACACCCTATTACGTTCTACTTAAAGAAACTTTATAGAGCAAAACTCAACTACCTAATCTACAATAAGGAATTCCTAACAATCATTAATACCTTTAAGGAATTTAAATACTACCTCATAGGAAGCAAACACAAAGTTAAGGTATATACCAATCACAAAAACATCTCTTATTTTACAATAACGTAATAATTAAATAAACAACAAATTCAATAAGCCAAATATCTTTCAGAATTCAACTATAAAATCATCCATCAAAAAGGATCTAAGAACAGACAAGCAAACGCTCTAAGTCAAAAAAGCAACTACAATACAAGAATACCTACAGTAACAGGACAACTCCTTAAGATCAATAAAAATAGTAACTTTTAGTAAAGACAATTTAATGCCATACTAAAGGTACAAAAAGAAGACCCAGTATACAAGAAAATACACCAATAGGCAATAAACAATATACAACATATTAAAAACATACCAATAGGATACACATACCACCCAAGAGGGGTACCAAGGTATAGAGAGAAAATCTAGATACCACCAGAATTACAAGAAGAATACATTAAAGAAATGCATAAACATCCAGTCTACAAACATTAAGGAATCCGCAAAACACTAGATAAGATACAACAACAATACAATTTCTTAGGAATCAAGAAAATAGTCGAAAAGGTTATCAACAAATACATACAATACGGAAAAAGTAAGGCTTCACAACATAAGCTATACAGAGAATTATAACCATTACCAGTACCAACACAACCATAAGAATCAATAGCTTTCACAGTCCCACCCCAACCATAAGAATCAATAGCTTTCAATCATATTACAAAGCTACCAATATTAAAAAAACTAATAACTAATATAGAATATAACAGCATATTCGTAGTCACGGACAGACTCACAAAGTATAGATACTTTCTACCGTACAAAGAAGCAAGCAATACAAAAGAACTTACATATATATTCTTACAAATAATAGTAAGCAATCATAGGCTGCCAAAGGAAATCATATTGGATAAAGGAAGTACATTTACCTCTAAGTTTTAGCAAGCACTTATAGTATAACTTAGAACAAATCACAAGTTAAGCACTATATATTATCCGCAAATAAATAGATAAACAGAAAGATTAAACCAGACGCTTAAACAGTATCTGTAATACTACATCAACCATTAACAGGACAATTAGGTTAAATAGTTACCTACAGCGTAATTAGCTTATAAT
>NW_011942160.1:4359860-4362012 GCF_000187425.2 Metarhizium robertsii ARSEF 23 | reverse complement strand
GTAATTAGCTTATAATAGCTTAATATTAGAATCAACAAAGCAAATACCAGCCTACGCTAATTACAGATTTAATCCTAAAATATTTCAAATACAGCATAAAGGACCATAAACAGAACAAGCAATACTATAAGCAGATAAACTAAAGAAATTATATAAAAAAATACAACACAAATTAGAATTCGTACAAAACAAAATAGCACAATACCATAATCATAAAAGATTAAAAGGACTAATCTTTAGGGAGGGAGACATAGTCTACCTGCTCCAACAAAACATCAAAACAACGCGACCAAGCAACAAATTAAACTACAAAAAATTAGGACCATTCACTATCAAAAAACGAATATCAATAAACAACTATAAACTTTCATTACCAAAAACTATAAGGAATCATCCTATAATACATATTTCACTTCTTAAAAAAGCACCAAACAATACATCAGCAGAAGAAGACATTAAAGTCTTAGACAATAAAGAATACAAAGTAGAATAAATCTTAGATATAAGAACAAAAAACAAACAATACTAATACCTCATTAAGTAAAGAAACTATAAACACAAAAAAAACACGTGAGAACCTATAAAGCACCTAAAAAAGTGCCAGCACCTATTAAGGCAGTTCCACCAAAAGCACCACCAGGGTTAGCAAACCCCAGGTCCGTAAGTAAGAAAAGAGACAACATAACATCTAGGTACACGTCATCCCAGACCCTTCTAAAATCAGCGTCTAACAAACCAAAAAAAGAAGGACAGTTTTCAGCTAAACAGCGCTCCTCGCGCTTAGCCTCTTCCCTTTCCACACGTTCTAACTCCTCCATATTATCAATACCCCGCAAAACCACTCGCATTATTTTCTTAAACCACATTTTCTTTTATTTCCTTAGACAAAGCACCCACTACTATTCAGCTAAGGCTCTCTTTTCTGCCTCCTCCAACTCCTACTTAAGCTTAGAATATTAGGTAGCAATAGATTACAGCTAAGAAGAAGAAACGCCTAAAACATTATAACAAGACTAGTAGTCACAAACGTACTCTACATAACAAGAAGAATTAATAAGAAACACTTAGCAAGAAAACTATCCGTAAGCCAAATAGTAAGAGCAAGAAGGCATATTAAGGGAGGAAGGGTTATTCAGAATTACAGAGAGAAGATTACTATAACAGATCAAGGATTTAGCTTTTAGCTTATTCTTAGAAACGCGACTAGACATGGTATCAGGAGGGTATCACAGAAAGCAATAATAAAGGAAAAAAAAACTCACAGGACATTTACTATAAAACACGGCTTAAGCCTTAAGGACAAGACCATAAGAGAGGGGACATCATATTACAACCCAGCCACAGGCTGCAGTATAGGTCACAAAATAGGCCGGCTATATAAGCCACCTTATAGTGGTAACTACTAGCAGGAGAACCCTAGTAAAATTAGGTATATAAGTAATTAAAGTCCACTAGCGGGAGAACCCTAGTAAAATTAGGCGTATAAGTAATTAAAGTATTTAAGGTTCAATCACTTTAACAAGTATAAGAATTAAGGGAATTAAGTCTCAATTTACTTAATTAACCTTACATAATAGACTATATAGCCGCTATAATTTTCTTTCTCTGTAAATAAACTCTAGCTTCTTAGCTTTTAACCATAATTATTATATTAACCTAAGCTTTGCTTATAACTCTTTGACTTTAATCACTTAGTTATAGTTTACAACCTATTACCAACGTAACAACCAACCGCTTAGATTAACTGCCCTAGTTGTTCTGCTAACATAAACTACGACTAGTTTATCCCTTGGGAACCTTAGCCGTTACACGTTGGCTAGCGGCCGCGGCGCGGCACCAATTGCGCTGGTACGTCTGACGCGTTATAATGCGTGTACAGACAGTCTACTTTTCTAGTTTTTTACTGTTCTTGGCCTGGTACAGCCTAATACTATTTTAGATTTTACGCTTGTATAATACTTATATTATGCGTGTAATTTTATTTAACTATAAAGCGAAACAATTAAACCTTAATAGCCTAATATTCTTTTAGATTTTACGCTTATATAATACTTGTATAGTCGCGAGTTACTGTTATTGCGTCTCTGACGTGTAGAGTTTGTTCCAGGCTTTTGCCGGCGCGTAAAATCATAAATCACCTCTTAAGCTAGTA